>NC_071997.2:69403397-69405897 GCF_028885655.2 Pongo abelii
TATAGTAAAAGGGCCCATCAGCATTTCCATTATAAACTCCATTTTTCATGGTTTACAACATTGCTGGCACAGATCCATTAGCAGTACACTTACATAAGAAGTGTCAGCTTGGAATACATAGATATTTCTAACTAATAAGTTTTGCTCTTCCCAAATAAGAAATCATTACAAAGTTAAAGTACTAGAAAATAAAATATTCCTCCTCAAAAACAGTTATACACAGACACACACACATACACACACACACACACACACCATTAAGAGCTGAGGAGAAAAAAATTCACTTGTATTTGCATAGGGATTTTATAGACCCCAAGATAAAATGGCAGAAAATAATATGCCTTGAAATATAGTTTTTGTTGTTGTTGTTTTGAGACAGTTTTGCTCTTGTTGCCCAGGCTGGAGTGCAATGGTGCGATCTTGGCTCACTGCAACCTCCGCTACCCAGGTTCAAGAGATTCTCCTGCCTCAGCTTCCCAAGTAGCTGGGATTACAGGCATCCACCACCACACCCGGCTAATTTTTTGTATTTTTAGTAGAGATGGGGTTTCACCATGTTAGCCAGGCTGGTCTCGAACTTCAGACCTCAGGTGATCCACCTGTCTCGGCCTCCCAAAGTGCTGGGATTACAGGCGTGAGACACTACACCCAGCCTGAAATATAGTTTAAAAGAAAAAAAAAAACCCACACTCACATACACAGCATGGCTGCTCAGTATTCAAACTATCACTGATTTAGGATTACTGAACAATTTCAGAAGGAACCAGATATATAAATCCCATAGTTGTTCTATCTGTGTCGTTGGTGCCCTTTCCCAGATCCTGCCATTCTTATCCCTGGCACCTCCCCATCTTGTTGTATGAGCCTTTTACATTCCTTTCCTACTTTCTTGCTAAGGCCTTCTGCCAACATGCCAGGAGAAATGCCCAGCAATCTGGGACACCATCCAGGCCCCACCCATCCTGCCTCCCCCCAGGATGTAAGTAGCTTCAGTGTCACAGGGGTGGTGCTTAAAATCCAATGTTGCTCAAGCTCTGGGAGCCTAGGACTCAGGTCTAAAATAACTATTAGTATTATTTAGTTATATTTGGAATTCACAGGTTTTTGTGGGTTTGTCTGGCTTGTAGACACTTACAACAGGGTTTCTTTTGGAAAATGTATTCTGAATTCTACCTTAACCTCACAACTCATTTAAAATTGAGTACAATATCACCATATGATTCAAAAATTCCAATCCTCGGTATATACCCAAAAGAAATGAAAACAGAGATTCAGACAGATACTTGTACACAAATGTTCATAGTAGCTAAAAGTGGAAACAACCCAAATATCCATCAACAGATGAATGAATAAACAAATGTGGTATAAACATACAATAGAATATTATTCAATCATAAAAAAGAATGAAGTACTGGTACATGCTACAACATGGATAAACCTTGAAGATATGTTAAGTGAAAGAAACCAAACACAAAAGGACAAATATCGTTTGATTCCACTTATAGGAAATAACTACAATAAAGCAAATTCATAGAAAAAGTAGACTAAAGATTCCCAGGGGATTGGGGGAGAAGGAAATAGAAAGTTATTGCTTTGTGAGTACAGAATTCATGTTTAGGGTGATGAAAAGCTTCTGAAAATACACAATGGTGATGACTATACAACACTCTGAATGTACCAAACGCTACAGAATTGTGCATTTTCAAATGGTTAATTTTATATTATGTGAATTTCAAATCAGCAAAAAAAATCTGAATATAGTCAGTATCTACAAGTATATAAAAACTGAAATAGCAGATAAAGTATATTTGTTCTGTAAAGAAGATGTAGTGGGGAAAGAGGACTGAGTCAAGAGCTAGAAAACCTGAAAACCTGGGTTCAAGCCCTAACTCCACCATTCCTAATGAGATCATCTTAAGTGAGTCATTTCCCCTGTCTGAGCCTCAGTCTCATCATACAAAAAACATGGGTACTATCTACTCTGCTTAATTCTAGGCTGAGAATCAGAAAGTACACTGAAATGTCTAACATACCAAAAAAAGGTATTATAATAAATAAAAAGTTGGAATAAACTGGAACCCAAAAGGGAAAAGGATGAATGTATCCTTTCACTTTCTAACATCTTATCTCTTACTTCAGATACTAGGTTTTAGGCAAATCTTAAAACATTATTTGTGTTGAAGGATGTTTAAAACAGTCTAGGATGATTCTTGGAGCTTATGAAGTTGGGAGACCAACTCAGTTTTGGTCTAAATCTGCAGTAGCAGATCCAGTTAGGATCAGATTCTGTCCTGTGAAGTAAGAAATAGAATAAGCTCAAAAGGATTCTAGATTCAACCTGTATTCTATGACTGTCTTTCAGATTATAAAGCATCTATGGTTGGAATGGGGCCATTTCAAAGCTTGACTAGTGATATGTTGGGTAGGAAGGAGAAATTGAGTCTATTTCAGTTAGAACCCTCAACAAATCAGGCTCCAAGTGCTAAAGAGGGAGAGGAAA
>NC_071997.2:69408397-69435897 GCF_028885655.2 Pongo abelii
AGCTGGCTCCTGTACTTTAATATGCTGTTCTGTTGATGTATTACTAATTATTACAGTTGTAAATACTAACCTGACAGGTGGTTTCAAACCTTGCTACGTAGGATCTAAGAAAACTCATATATTGATTTGGTTAATCTTCCATTTAGCCAAGTTTGGATTTTAATTTGAAAATTTACTTTTTGAACCATCCATGTTTAAAAAAATATATTTTTTATATATGTGTGCCAGTTTACCTTTAATTTTTACAATCATATTACAAATTTAAATCATCAAAGTCAGGGTTATTTATGGTATAGTCATAAAAACTGATTAATTATGGCTCCCTTTGGATTACCTGTTTACCTTTTGACATTTTTGGGGCTAAGAGATCTAATTAGCTAAGAAATATTGAAGAACTGATTAAGTGATTATTCTTACCACCACCACTCCTATCATAAGCACTTATAACATTATTTATTCAGAGAAATAAATGTGAACAAACTTCTTCTGTAAAATCCCTTCCCTTCCTAGCATATGAATCTCTTAGAAGCTATAAGGAATTATATTTCACCATTCCTTAAACAGGAAGTAAAATAAAGAATTATGTTAATTATGAGCATATTTTAGAATTCTCATCATTAATAAATATGTCTAACTATATGTATAATTTACATACCTTTTGAACTGGTAAGTAATTTGTACTCATATGTGACCTCAATTTATACCAATTTCTTATTAAATTGATTATGGCAGTTGACAAATTTAAAGTTAAAATACTTTAAGAAATCATAAAACTAAGTTTCTCAGGATAGTTTGATTTTAAAAGTCACTGTTTTTAAAAAAATTTATACAAAATGGATATTCTTCCATCTCAATACAAAATATAACAGAAAAAAATAAAATAATAGAATAAATGCTAATGGTAACTTTAAAATCTGGGATAATCTGGTGAATGCTTCTTGAACCTATCTGCCAGATAGCAGAGCATTTTCAAAAGGGACATTTTATTTTCTCATTCCCATACAGACAGACAAAACAAATATAGTAGTTTGCAAAGATATTACAAAAAACAAATACATAAGGAAGCAGAAGTGATAAGCAACACACAAACTTCATTGCTCTTACTGATTGGTTCAGTTAAAAATAGAAAGAAATTTCATAATCAGGTTTCTTTAGTGTGAGTACATAGTATAGTTAAGTATTCTGTAACTTAAAAGTTATACCAAATAATTCATCAGGATTATCAGTGAGCTGTTCTTTTCTAGCTCATCCCTTTCCAGGTCTTCTAAAGTAAACAAGTTAAAATGAGAAGATTTTAGAGTCCTAAAATGTAGTTGGTGACTCTGAGTGTACTTGTAAGGATTTTAAAATCCAACTATTTTAACACTGAAAACAATGAAAATACCTAGAAAAACTGTAGATAATTTAAAAAGTAGTACTATTAAAGAGAGCTATGCTTCCAGACAAAAATTCAAGTTAAAACTTGTTCTTCCTGCTTCTGTCCCGCAGCTGTCCATCAAAAGCAGCTTTCTCCCTGCGGTCTATCAAATATTTCCCTCACAAATCAATTTTACACATGATCAGCCCATACCCCTACTGAGCTGAACCTCCCCGTTAATTAAGTGAAGAAATTACCATATATATTATATTAATGCAAACATCATTCAGCTAGTAATTCACGGCTGATCTGGATAATGGAAAGGTTGAACACCCATTAACCCAAGCCAACAAAATGGGTTGGCTGAGAAATTCTAGCAGGTCTCATGTGACTTTTCCCTCTAACTGCAGCTCTGCGGTATCTGCTATTGTAATAATTAAAATCCTCCCGGTAGATCAATACTGGAATCTCTTTATGGGAAGTGCCCTGATGGAAATGTCTCAAGGAAACTGGGGCTGTGGAACTCTGAAAAATTCATTTTTTTTTATCTGACAATTATCACCACACTGCAGACTAATTCAACAGTGCACCCCTCTCACTCTGCTTTGAATGCACTGGAGATTGACATCTTAAAAAACCTAACATCTCATTTTAACAAATAAAGGCACTATTTCCACATACAGTTTGGAATTATCAGCAATCATGAAACCACACAAAAAATTAATATACATTAAGCACTTCATCTTCTGATGGCTTCCTCTGAGTTTCAGTTATCGCTGCCTTCTCCTCATTTCCTTTCTTTGTATCTTCCTGTATTGATCTCTGCCTTTTCATCTCTTAAAAAAAAAAAAGAGGAAAGACATGTAAAATTATTATAAAGCTTGATATTTGTGTATTGAAATGTGAATTTACATTACCAGATTTTATATATATATATATATATATATACACACACACTATATATAGATATCTATATATAGTTACACCATAACATGGAAAAACATTTTAAAAAGAGTTCTACCTGGTCTATTCTCAATATATTGGCTGAAAGACTGAAGTTGAGTTTTTCTGACTGTAGAATCTTTGCCGAACACAACAGGATTTCTAAAACGTTGTGTTGTTTTTTGTAATCGTTCAGTCCGGAGATCTTCTGTGCCATTCTAAACGTAAAACAACACACGGTAAGAGAGTCCTGATCTCATAAACATAAAATTACACATTAGTAAGGCAACTTTTACTGATTTAAGATAACACTAATTTAGAAACTTTTTGCAAGAAAAGGATTTTAAAGCACTTTAAACAGCTCAACTGCAAGTTCTGTTGCCTGTAATCACAAACTTTGGGACACACGGTTTAACTCTTGATAACTTTGATACGAATGTGTCTTCCACCAGTGATACATATCATTTAAAAGCCATGTTGCCTCCTATTTCCCCCACTATTCTGTGTCATCAGTTTGTACAGCCCCACAGACTTGTATGACAACAAGAACTAGTTTCTAATTTTATGCCCATTGAGATAAACCACTAATGCTGGATGAAGGCTAAAAGGTAGGATTATAATACTACCCTACTGAACTGCATTTCATCAGCTATAACTTTCCAAAGCCAGATTTGTAAGTAAGCCCTTTACAGCTAAGGAAACTACAATTATCTTTTCCGGAGCTTCCTATGTTAATACTGGTAACAAATTCAAATGGTTCTATCAACAAGAAATATCCCAGAAGACTGAACCACTGCAGTGTGTGGAAGCTGCAGATACCGAGGTGCTGTGTACCAAACAAATATTTCATTTTATACCTAATCTTTTATTATTTTTATTAAGTGTTTTGAAAGTAAATAGGGAAAGGCTAAGATGCATGACTAATAGCTAAGCCTGCTGAATGCTGAAACTGGTTATCAAAAGCTACCAAGACTTTGCCCTTCCTCTGCATTGAGACAATCGGTAATGAGGGAGCCCTCCAATGGCCTATTCTCTAGCCTCAAGGAGGCCTGGGATACAGAATCCTCAGGGGAAGGTAACAGTTTATCCTTTTCCACAAACACAGAATGCCTCATTTATAAATGTGTAAACTGCATTTTATTAAAAAAAATTAAAACCCAAATCAACGCTGAAAGCTTCAAGAGAACAGATGGACTCTATATGTTCTTTATAAACACCATTTTCAAAATCTTAACTAAAAGGAATCATACAAAGGCAAGCTGTTTAAAGCACACCTTTTGTTGGAATAACTTTAAAGACTACTATATAAGAGTGTTTTGGAAAGCAAAACCAATTTTATCTATACAGATAAAACATAATAATGAAAATAACACTATTTTATTTTTTTAAAGTTATCTAATGAATTTATCATTAATATCATGCTTATAATATCCTAGCCATACAGTTATGATAGAAACAGTTTTGGCTTTTATTCTATTTTTTTAAAGAAAAATAGAGTTCTACTGTTATAATAACTATCCAATAGTCTAATACTAGAGTCTTTACCAAAATAAACAAACACAGCTAAATTTTTTTAGGCCTGGCAACATGCTAAAATATCAGTGTGATTAGCCAGCAAATCCCGTCTTAAGAAACCTTTTTATGACTAGGGACTTCTGCCACTTTACAAATGTATTCCTCTAAACCCACTAATTCAGTTAGCCTTTTCAATCTATTGTATTATTCTTAGGCCAGCTTCATTCTGCATTAAATCCACTGCAGAAAGCTAAATTGAACGCAAAAAATCAGACCTGATCCAGGCTTCCTTTTGTTCAAAGATAGAGACCAAAAGTCCTCTGGTGCTGCCACACACTTTCATCACCAATTTATAGAAACTGACAATATAGGGGAAAAGCAATGAAAGTCATTGTTTTGGGACTTCAAAGCATCTCTGTGTCAGGGGAAGGAAATCCTTTCAGTCAGCGGGGCAGTCCCCATAGTCTGCAGGTGGGTGAAAAGTTATACAGGACTGGAAGTGCCCTAAAGCTACAGAAATACTAATCACGGTGAGGAAAGCAGGGAAACATGTGGGTGGGAATAATATAAACAGTCTAATAATATTCTTATAATGTGGCATTTTTGACTAAAATGTTACACAAGGTAAGATGCATAATGGCACAAAACACATGCAAGTTATCTTAAACATTTATATTCAATCACATTACCATTTTCAGGTGTGATGATTCTTACAAACAACATACATTTAGTTCATCTATATAGGCAGAAGGTTGAGGATTATTGAAAAATGCGCTAGAATTCTCTTAACAGTATTTGTCTTAGCAAAATATACATACATATAGAACTCAAAAATAGTTTCCATATTGCCTCTATTTTTACTTGAAATAGCAATTTAAAGTAGTAGTTTCCCTGAAAAATAGTATATGAATACTGATTACCATATTGATATTTACTTATTGGCTATTCAATAAAAATTTTTTTAATTAATTAATTTTTTTTTTTAGACAAGGTCTCGCCCTGTTTCCGCTGTTGGAGTGCAGTGACATGATCACCACTCACTGCAGCCTTGAACTCCTGGGCTCAGGCAATCCTCCTGCCTCAGCCTCCTGAGTAGCTGGGACTACAGTCATGCACCTCTATGCCTGGCTAATTGTTTTACTTTTAGTAGCAAAGTCTCAATATGTTGCCCAGGCTGGTCTTGAACTCCTGATTCTCCTGCCTTGGCCTCCCAAAGTGCTGGAATTGCAGGCATGAGCCACCACACCTCACCAGTAAAAATTTCTTATACCCTAATCTTAATATTGGTGAAGAATTTGGTAAAAAATTGTTTTTAGAATTACAAACTCCTGGCAGAAATTAGAAGACACAGATACTAAGACAAATGTTTTAAACAAGTAAGACTTACTTTCATGTCCTGCTCTGAGCTCTCAGTTACAGCTTTCTGGGCAGCACTGGAGGATGAATTTGCCACCTGTGGCTGAACTTCTAGGAGCTTCTTCAGCTTCAAGTCCACCAACTTACTGTTTTGTTCTGTTAAATATGCAAATACCATGAATAACTGAGTGAGATGCATTTAGATATGTAGGCTGTCAATTTTACGTGAGCTCAGAAAAGTATTACTATATTTTAAAAGAAAGAAGAAAAGGGTATTAGTAGATTAGACACATGAAAAATCCTTTACATATATATATATTCCCCCACCAAAATCACTCTCCTTAAAGAATACAGTCAACATATCTAAAGAGAACTTAGTTATACTATAGTTAAATAGTGGCTAATGCTTACTTAAAAACCTATGCCTGTATGTGATGTATACATTTATATAAGCACTGTATGTTATACATAATAAAACAAGCTATTATAACAAACTAGATATTTAAAACAAGAGATACATTTAATTTTGAATATTATTTTATAGTTTTAATTCTTTTAGTGTATTAGATTTATAAATATAATGCCATATTAAAACAAATTCTTAACATTATCTCAGATCATCATCATGTACATACTATTAGAATCCAGTGTTTATATATGTACCTATATAACCAGCATTGAAACAGGGTATATGTTTACAAATACCCTCTACTTAGATAGCAGAAATACAATACAGATTATTACATTTTTGGAATGTATTAATGTACATTAATCTTTCATAATACAATAGTTCAAAATGAGTAGAAACACAACTAATTCTTAAATTAATAAAAGGCAACTCCTTAATAAAATGGTTGCAATAGATATGTCCACCATTTGCTGGATGATATTTTTCATAAAGATTAATAACTTTTCTAATTATAAGACTCTTAAATGCTATTGTCATTACTTTCATGCAAATTGGTCAGTTTATATTGCAAGGCTTCTCTTTTAAACAATATCTGATGAACTATGGTCAAATCAAGATAAAGATTAAACAATTTATTATTAAAACCTTATGACTTATATACATATGAAAAAAATTTGGGGGGAAAATAAAGCAAGGATAAAAATCATAATATATTCTAAGGGCTTCCAGATTCTAGTTTGCATTCCCATTTCTTATTGCCACAAAATAAACCACAAATCTGAATTGGGAGGCCTGTCTACTTACATGCCAACACTTAACTGGCATGCTTGAGAGCCGTAAACAATTCATTAGTTAACTCCAAACAGAAAGGCTGAGATGTGTGTTCTTTTTGGAAAACATTAAGTAGGAGGAGAGTTTTTAAACAGGACAAGAGTCAAGCCTGTTAGGATTAAAATTAACCAATCTTTAAAGTATCCCCCAAAGTTGCTATAGCTGAAACTAGAAAATTCTCCCCTTATTTTACCTAAGAAATGGCTATTTTT
Source organism: Pongo abelii (assembly GCF_028885655.2). Taxonomy (NCBI): domain Eukaryota; kingdom Metazoa; phylum Chordata; class Mammalia; order Primates; family Hominidae; genus Pongo; species Pongo abelii. The sequence continues at coordinate 69,415,020 of NC_071997.2, forward strand.
TCCTGTGTTACTAACCTACTGTAGAATCAGTACATATGCATCACATATTGTTACTGATTTTATACTTCCATAAATTGAGTATTAAAAAATTCAATCCAGTACTTATGGATGTCCTCCTCAGCATTAAAAAGATGTGATTGGTTTCCGATAAAGCCTTTGGTGGTGGTTATGGTGGGAAGGTGAGTAAACAACAACAAAAATGTTTAAAAAAAAAAAAAATCAAACCTAACCAAGTTCTGTAGTATTTTAAACAGAAAGACGTAAAATGTAGTTCTAATTTTGGGTTAAACATTTAAAAGTTTTCCTTAAATATCAGCATTCTTTTGGACTTGCACAATTTTAAGTATACTGACTTCTATTTAGCAATAGTACAATTTAACACCAGGCCATGAAGGAGCTACTGACAAAAGGGCATGAGTTTTCTTGAGTGTTTGTTATAGTCAGGAAAACCCTGGTCACCTGTTTATTGAAATCATAGTAGTATTTCCAAAAGAGAAAGAAATGGAGCAGCTTAGCATTGCAGGGGCATGCCAGGGATAGGAAAAAGTATGCTTGCTCTCACTCCCTTTAGCTTTTTACAGGAAAAGATAAATGTTAGAGACTTTGCCTCCTTCCTTTAAGTCTAAAGAAATCACCAAAGACTTTTTATTGCTATAAGAATTCAATTCAACAAGCATTTATGGAACCCCTCAGGTATACAAAACTTTGGATTGCTACTTGCTGCTGGCTTATAAAGGCAATGCATTTGGAACACTCACCTATTAAAAACCACCAGCAAGTATCTTTGTATTTTAAATAAGAACTTACAAAGGTCCATTGCCAAAGTGATTTATTGATATAAGACATAAGGTTAATTTAACAGCAGTCTATATAATTTTCAAAGTGTCTTATTGTAATCAGTTAAGTACATGTAAAATCATTTACTAGAGTAATATTTAAGTATTTAAGGTAAGCAGAAAATCTGCAAAATAATATTACAACTAAGACTATAATTCTAAACTAAATCAGAAAATCCGATCCCATGGTTTAGATTTACATGTGGAATATATACCTTATGACATCACACCAAAATATTTAAGCTGAGAAGGGAACCAACTATTGAAAGCCTACAGATTATCTCACATAACATAAAATACAATAGTGAATCTTAGTAACAAGAGAACACAAACTACAATTTGCTATTCCAATGTTATTGCTAATTTTAACATCCAACCTAAAACAAAATAACATAAAATTGATGGAAGGTAGACTAAGCTAAATGGTTTATGAGGCCATAAGATGTAATAAAACTACAAAATTATTATTATTATTGATGAGATAATAAAAATGTAACCATAAAGTTTGCCATGCAGCAGGACACAAAACATTTATAATTTGAAATTACCGGGAGTATCAAGGTCATTTTCTAAGTTAGTAAGTTCATCTCCACCTCCTACAACAAAGCCTTCAGGGATCTCCTCGTTAGTATCTATCTCAATATTATCATTTTCATCTGTAGGAACATGTAGCAATAATGTTAGTATATTATTTATATTTTATATCATTCATCCAAAACACTAAAGAAGAAAAACCAGTATTTTAGTATAGTTATTCAAATTCAGGTCTGACACAGATAAGCAAGTTAAGAAATCAGTTTTAAGTCACTCTTTCACTATTGGATTAACATTTATATTTTACATTCATATGTCAAACGTGAATTATCACATCAAAGCAGATGCAAAGGTTTTGACAATTTGCCACACGCTGTCTCTGAATCACTGAGCTCATTAGTCCCTGTATTTTAAAGCGTAATCTATAAGTAACTCTAACAATGGCACACAAAAATAAAGTTAGTTTGGAGACAAAGTCATCAAATATTTCTAAATTTTACACTTTTATCAGATTATTCGATTTAAATGCATAAATAAGCACACATTCCTTATATATATATTTGTCATTTTCATGAAGGCTTAAATACTTTTATGCTATTAATGAAATATTATCATAAAAACATTATGGATAGATTAAGAGTGAGACTAGCATATACAGTGCCTTTATACAATGGAAAGTTCAAAAACAACTAAGACAATAAATCTTGGTAGAGCAAAATCTGGGAAAAATTATCAACCAAAATTAAATATACGGGAATGAGAAAGTCTTACATAATTTTTTATATCCCTAGTAAAATGTTTTGGGTCATAATTAATTAATGGAGTCAATTTTTGACATTAAGGATTTTTAGTAGATATTTTTTCCTCTCCAAATTCTAGTGATAAAATTGTTTCAGTAATTTTGAATTCTATACATTTGAAAAGGCATAGCAACAATTTTAGTTGCATATTAGAGGTTTAACTTTAATTTCTATCCAACAGACAGGCAATGTACCTTTTGGAGAAATAGCTGTGTAGCCCTGGGATTTGAAGAATACCCCTACTACCCTGCAACTCATTTTTTTTTTTCAGTTGGGCAACTTTTATTAGTAGTGAGGTATTCCAAAGATTTTTTTCCAATTGATAATTCTACAGTTTGGCTTAATCCCTCAACATTTGTCCCTTTCTGAAACTGTACATCTTTAGGCTTGATTTTTGGCTTCCTAAGTAAATGCTTACTATGAGCATTAATATTAATAACAATAGTTTACATTTATTGAAGACTTCCCATCTACTCTGTAAACCATTTGGAAGAAGAAAACAATAAAGAAAAAAGATTGACTGGGTGCAGTGGCTCACGCCTGTAATACCAGCACTTTGGGGGGCTGAGGCAGGTGGATCACAAGGTCAGGAGTTCAAGACCAGCCTGGCCAACATGGTGAAACCCCATCACCACTGAAAATACAAAAATTAGCCGGGTGTGGTGGTGTGCGCCTGTAGTCCCAGCTATGAGGCTGAGGCAGGAGAATGGCTTAAAACCAGAAGGTGGAGACTGCAGTGAGCCGAGATCGCGCCACTGCACTCCAGCCTGGGTGAAAGAGCAAAACTCCGTCTCAAAAAAAAAAAAAAGAAAAAAGAAAAAAGATTGAGAAATGCACCCCCCACACCCGGGGGGCAAAAAAGCATAGAGATAAAAACATTGTTAAATGCTTTCAGAGAAATAGCTAAGGTATTATACATGGCTTCATTATTTAAGCACAATCACTTGTGAGATCTTTTCTAATCAACTGTGCTCAGCTTATCAACTATTTGACTCATTTCATAGAAGTGGGCATCTTCAATTTCACTATCCTCAAAATTTGTAGTTTAGCAAATACGCTAACAAATATTTCCTGTGTGTCAAAAAGGTGTTCAGAATACTTCCTCAGCATTATTCTGTGTCAGAGACAGCTTCTATTAATAGCTTTTAGGGCTCTAATGCAGTACTTTTTTGTTGCCAATAAGCTTCCACTGATGATTACTGAATATAATTAACCTAGAGGGAGAGTACAGAATTCAATATTCATTCATTTATTCAAGAAACTTCTACTGTGTACTGTATACACAATATGAAAAACACTGTGCTAGATGTTGAGGAGATACCAAGTTGTATGAGACATTTATTCTGCCTTAAAGGCATATTCAAGGGACTATAATACCATGTATGGTGGGGCTTACTGGATAAAAATAAGGTACAGAGCAAATTCAAAAGGTAAAGAGATTATTCTTTGCCAATGACACCAGGAATTCTTTCTTGGAAACGCTAACCTTTAAATTAGGTCTTGAGAAATGTATAGAATTTCAAGAGGTACAATTGATGGGAGGGCTTTACAGGCATGAAAGGAGGAACGGGTAGATTATGTTCAGAGAATGGTGTAAAGTCCTATTTGGCTCAAGCATACTTAAAGAGAAATAATAGAAGGTAAGACTTGAAAGGCAAAACTATAGAGAGCCTACAGAGAGTCTTGAAGGACAGAATGGGAAGTTTAACTTTTACTTGGTAGGAATGTAGAGATACTGGTGGTCAACATGATCAGTACACTGTGCTTTAGAAGATTAATTTAACTGCAATCTCCATAAGCAGTTTTCAACCGAAGTACCATATTGTCATCAGTTGTGAAGTAGGTGTAACTTATTAGTAGTAATATAAGTACTGAAGCTTATGTCTTTTATAAGTTAGAGCAGCTTCAATTATTATTTCTATAATATCACTCTTGCTCACATTCTCATATGCCTTCTTATGTGAAAGCAAAAGTGGTCTAGGGACTGTGCATAAGACAGCCCTACGCACGTGACACCATCTGTCATGCAAAATTGCTGACCTAAATGTTGGACTGGAGAACAGAAAGGCTGGAGTCAAGAAATGCAGGTTGGAGACTGTTATAACCCCCAGGCAAGCACTATGGAGAGCCTAACCTAGGATGAAAGAATTGGGAGTAGGTATGATATAACTTGGAAATCAATTGGATGTTGGGCTGTGGGAGAAGGGATACTGAGGAGAGTAAGGGATACTGAGGAGAGTAAGGGTGAGGCCATCACAATCAACTCTCCAGCCTGAGTAAATAGAATGATGGCATTGCCATGAAAAAAAATAGGTAAGTCTGGAAATGTGGTTGTATATGGGTTCTTTCAGATTCCAGGGATACCCAGGAAATGGCACCTACTTTCTTTACCCACTTATACAGTGCTAGGTTCCTGTATGATGTTAAACAGGTGCCATTTACACTACCACTCCCCAGTAATGCTGAGTGGGTTAACTCAATGTTCATATATGTACTGCTAACCTTAGATAAAAGGATTACTATTTGGGATGGCAAGAGTAAAAAGTGATCTATACAGCTCAGGTCTTCTTAAGAATGGGTTTCTACTTTCTTTCGATTCATTGACTTCAGTTTTACAATCAACTTTGGATTCTTCTGAACAGTTAATGTTACATATTTCCTAACACCTGTAAGAAATGCTCTAACTGTATTCTTACAGAACTTAAGTGCATGTGCATGTGTGTGTTTAAAGATACTACATAATATAAATGTATAAATATAATATATCTTTATGGTTAAACACTGAAAACCCAGTAGGTGAACAAGGCAGAAAGTAAACTAGAGATCCATTATACAACAGAAGCTGGTTTGCAAGTATGCTATGTACTGTGTGTGCAGGAAAAGGTAAAAGGAGATTAGATATGCACTGAATGTAAAAATGTATTCCAGTTGACACTGCACAGCACTATAAGTAAAACAGATATCCAAACAGTGTGGTCAATAAGGCCTGTCTTAAACATTTTATTTATAGATAAATTGAATGAAACCAAGATATCTGGTGACAGTTAAAAAAGAGAGAGAGAGAGAATATCTGCATTTTTTAAACAGAAAGTGAAGTTATCATTAAAAACATACTTAAAAATTCCAAAAAAATTTCTCACTTATGATTTTTAAAATTCTCAACAAAGGTCCCCATAAAATTCATTATTTTTGAAGTTATTCTACAGAAATCAAACAAAAGATAGGAAACACAATACAGATATTATGTTATTAATAGAAGCTAAAAATAAAAATTATTGAAGACCTAAGATATTATTTCAGCTCAACAAATTTATTTTCCATAACTGAAATAATAAGGATCATGCAGACATTCTCATGGGCAAAATTAAAAAAAAATTCTTCATTCACCCAAAATGCAAAACAAAATATACTACTTTGTCTACATAAAAAAGGCAAAGGCCAGGCGCAGTGGCTCATGCCTGTAATCCCAGCATTTTGGGAGGCTAAGGCAGACGGATCACCTGAGGTGAGGAATTCCAGACCAGCCTGGCCAACATGGTGAAACCCTGTATCTACTAAAAATACAAAAATTAGCCGGGCATGGTGGCGGGTGCCTGTAATTCCAGCTACTCGGGAGGCTGAAGCAGGAGAACTGCTAGAACCTGGGAGGCGGAGGTTGCAGTGAGCTGAGATAGTGCCATTGCACTCCAGTTTGGGCAACAGAGCAAGACTCTGTGTCAAAAAATAAAAAGAGGCAAAAATGTCAGTTTAAAGTTAAGCAAATGTAATCTAATCTAACTAAACCAAAGTGATAAGCTATGGAATAAATAATAACAAAATATGTATCATATATAATATACTTTATAATATATAATACACGTGCTATATGACATGATATGTAACATCATCTTAAAACAAGGTAGTCACCTTCCTTGCAAATGTGTCCATAGACCATTAACAAAAATTTAATATGTATTTGGCCAAAATAAAACATTAATAAATTCCCAAAGCAGAAATTTAGGCCCTATTCCCTGACCACAATACTACACAAGTAAAACCAAAAATACTAAACTTTATCAACATCTGTACCTTGTCAGGAAAGATTCATGCAACCCACATCGTTTGTTACATAGAATGAGGAATTTAAAATGAGGCCATCACGTGTCTATAATTACAAAATGATGCAAAAATGAAAAAAACATGTGTAATACACTACCTGATTTTCTCATAAGCCCCACAAGTATGTCAAACAGAGGGTAAGTGAAAGCTAGGCTGTGGCTGCTAGGAGAGGTGTGATTCTGTTATCTACACAAGAATTAGGCTATTTCTGGTTGCAATAGGATATAGGTCTCTTGATTGCCTGAATATACAGTTACAGGTGACCTAAAATACCTTGTATGTATTTTCTGTGGACACCATGAAGCTGAAGACACCTCACCTCAAATTTAGTAAGTTTCCTTTTCTCACCGAGGCTGGTTGCTGCTTGAGAACAGAAAAAGTAGGCTTTTGCAGGTGAGTTCAGGCAGTGGGTATGAGTGATGGTCATGTTCAATACATTCCCCAGGCTGTGCATCCACCTTGTTATGTCAGCTCTTCACTACCCTCTTTTATCACTCTGGACTACTGCTTCGAAAATCTTCCTACCCTAGTTCTCCATCTAGGCTGGTCTTAAGTTATTTCTCTCTCTTCCTTTCACACTACTCCATAGCAAAACTTTTTTCAGACCTGAGGATTCCTACTAGACCCTAGGAGAGTGGACACTAATTTGCTAATTCTTTCCCCTGACTCAACAACCTCATCAGGTCATTTTTACTTAGAAATTAAACTCTTGTGAACTCAAGTGAATTTTGAATTTGCTATGCAAGGGTGAGCAAACTACAGGCCAGGGGCAACATCCAGCCTACTGTCTTTTGAAGGTAAATAACAACCAGGCTCATTCATTCATATACTGTTCAAGACTGCAAAGGGCGGTTCAGGCTACCAAGGGCAGAACTGAGTAGCTGGGACAGAGAGCACACAGCTTACAAAACCTACAGTGCTCTGGCCCTTTCCAGGATGTTTGCCAAATCCTGGCAAAGCACAATGGCTGGTACTGTTTGGTAAATAAATGTATATGAATCATTGAATTTCAAAAGGAATTTTACCTTCTTCCTTGTCCTAAAGTTTTCTTCACAACTCTCACTCTCAATAGCTAGGGCTTAGACCTTGAGGCCAGAGGAGACCTAGTCTATTCCATATCCCTTTATGAAGACAGGCCAAGACCCACCACTGAGGACAGGAAATAGGCCTGCATCATTTGTCTTAGGTCAACCTTAGTTCTCACAAACAGACTACCATTTGGTATGTAGCTACTTCCAACATCCAAGGTATGCTGTGACCTATGGGAAAAATAGACCCTGGTCACTTTGGTCTCCTTCAGGAATAAGAAACCCGACTCCTCAGGAGGTTCTCATAAGTCATTTGTCAAACCCTGCCCCTTCTTCATTTCACCTGGCTTTCCTTGTTCTAGTCTGCATTTCCTTGCCAACTCTATAGATCCAATCCTCACTTGTCCTTTGTTTGCTTTATTTACTTTGACTGTTGAATGATGGCAAATTGAAATCTTTACTGTCCCTTATTACCAGGAAGCAACCACACTTTGGGTTGTAACACTGACAGTCTCCTTGCCTAGTCTAGTCCTGGCTTAGCCTCAAGTGTAGTTGGATTATAAAGATAGGACCAACTATATAGCTGACACATCCCATATCATTAATAGGATTTTTAATTCTTAGCCTTCCCAGTGCTTACAAGTCATTTAGCATTGTTATCTGCTCACTACTGGGAAAAACAAAAAATAGATTCCAAATGCCCCTTCATCCTATTATTACTTGTTTTCCTACATGGCTTTATGATGCCACAGGAAGGTGGCATTAATAGCTTCAGGAAGCCTATCTGGAGCATAAGAATATGGTGTTTTTCCATGACTCAAAGATATAAGGAGGCAAAGATTTATTAAGACTTACTTAGAATATCTAGAAGATTTTTGCGATAAAAGAAGCATCTAATTATTAATGATAAATGACAGCAAATTGTCATAGTATTACACAAATGTAGCTGTGCATAATTACTGATCTTACTATAAAGCTGTAGTAGAGAATGTAGAAATTGCAATAAAAATCCTGCATGGTAGCTGCATGATAGGAGTCGAAAAGGGAAGACGAAGAATTCTTTTTTTTGAGACAGCATCTCACTCTGTCACCCAGGCTGGAGGACAGTGGCATGATCACAGCTCACTGCAGCCTCAACTTCCTGAACTCAAGTGATCCTCCCGATTCAGCCTCCTGAGTAGGTGGGACTGCAGGTGTGTGCCACCATGTCTGGTTAATTAAAAAAAAATTTTTTTTAGTGGGCGTGAGTTGGTTGAAGGCAATGATTTAAAAAAAAAAAAAAGACAAATGAAAAAAAATTATTATTTTTTTTTTTTGGTAGCAATAGGGTCCTGTGATGTTGCCCAGGCTAATCTCGAACTCCTGGGTTCAAGTGATCCACCCGCCTTGGCCTCCCAGAGTGTTGGGATTACGGGCATGAGGCACTGTACCTGGCAAGATGGGTTTAACTAAGGTACAGACATTCTGAGAAGACCAGAGGGACAGATACACAGCTGTGTGAGGAAGAAGCTTTCAAATTTATGAGATGGAAGATTAGATGTTATAAGCATTAGAATTTTCTACAGTAAGCTTTTAATATAAGGAAACAATAAGAAATAACAGCAATAAGTTTCAGTTTACTTTGAGGAAACTTATCATTGACCTAGAAATAGCTTACCTTTGTTTCGGCCCTCTTAGGCAGAGGTCCTCAAACCCAGGGCCATGGACCAGTACTAGTCTGTGGCCTATTAAGAACCTGGCCTAACAGGGCGAGTGAGCATTACCTCCTGAGTTCGGCTTCCTGTCAGATCAGCAGCGGCATTAGATTCTCACAGGAGCACGAACCCTATTGTGAACTGCACATGTGAGGGATCTAGGTTATATGCTCCTTATGAGAATCTAACTAATGCCTGATAATCTGAGGTGAAACAGTTTTGTCCTGAAACCATCCCTCCTTACCCTCTTGGTCCGTGGAAAAACTGCCTTCCATAAAACCAGTTCCTGGTGCCAAAAACGTTGGGGATGGCTGCTCTAAGGTCTTATTCGAGTCTTCACTTGCCTAATCTAATTCTAAGATTAACTCAGGGCAAGTATCTGGCATGTTTTAGTAGATAAGTAGGTTATATACCTTTGAAATAAAAAGCTCACAAGCCTTGTGAAGATACTCCTCTTAAAAATGTAAAATGTTCCAAAGATGTCCAAATTGAGCATCTCTGAAGTTAAAATTAAAATTCACTTTAATTATATATATATATGGCCCTTGTCCCAACATCAAGCTTAGATTAATCTCTGCAGATATTGAAGAAGACCCTCTCAGAGTGAGCAGACTAAGAAGAAACTGAGATGGGACTTATATAAACTTCTTAACATCTCAGGCTATAATGCCAGAATATTGTTAAAGTTACTTTCTAAAGATCTTGTTTTAAGTGAAAATCTTTCATGACAAAGCTCATCACTAATTGTGCTATGATTTAGATGTTAGGGATTCAATTACATTTTACATACTCCTAATATGATTAATGAGGAATCATGGGGTATCACAAACCAAGGTATGAGTTTTTTACAAAAGCATATTCTAAGAGAGTACTTCTTGAGTATTTTTAAATGAAGCCAAAAAGTTGATGTGGAAAACAGCAACAGTTATCTTCTAATTTACTATGCTACCTTCAGGTGTTTTGCAACATATCAATAGGTTAGAAACTTTATATTTTTGAAGCAACATTTTGAAGTAAGAATAAAAAGTCCCAAAAGTCCACTGTGGATTTCTAGGTTGTCTGTAGAATGATACAAGATTCTTTAACTCACCTCCAGATGCCTTTGACCTTTCTTTCAACTTTTCTGCAGCCATTTCACCATAGCTGGGAAGTTCTGACATCTTCACTCCAGATCGAGCTTCTGCTATTAGCTGACGAGCTCTCTCTCTCAGCTGCCGACGTCGCTCTTCATCTTGCTGCTAAGATATATTGAACAGTTGCCAACTCAGTAATTGACAGAAATGCAATTTCATTTTCAATCTGATCATCATGATAGTAACTGGTTTACAGCATGGTGCTTGGCCCACATTATAAATAGGATGCTCTATATCAGTTGGATGTCACACCATTTTTAAAAGACATCCTAGAATCAGATTTTTAAAAACATTTACAAATTATTGTATTAAAATGTCCATTAAAAATACAAACTAAAGAATGTTTGGTAATACATATTACTGAGAAAATATCAGAAATTATTATTAATAAAAAAACCAGCTTACAGAAAAAAGTCACAATACTGAGAACAGAATTTTAATTCATGTTTTTTAAGAATATAATTTAACTTGCTATTTTTGAATAAAGGCACAGAGCAGTGCCTAAAAGACATCTTTGATAGCAGAAAATGCTGGTATACTATGCTGATCAAATACTACATAGGAAATGGCATATTTAGGGGGCTAGAGTAAGAGTGGGGATAGTTTATCAGTAAATAATTTGATTTAAAAACTATCAACAAGAATAATCCCATAGTGATGTGAAATTCTTTTTGGTAACTCCCCCTCTCCCCAAATGTATACTGAGAAGAAAAATTAAAATCTAATGTGGTTTCTGATATTTAAAATAACAAGACAAATAAGAGAGTTGTTGACTACCAAAAAAAGGATTATTGGCCGGGCACGGTGGCTCACACCTGTAATCCCAGCACTTTGGGAGGCCAAAGCGGATGCATCACAAGGTCAAGAGATTGAGACCATCCTGGCCAACATGGTGAAACCTCGTCACTACTAAAAATGCAAAAGAATTAGCTGGGCATGGTGGCACGTGCCTGTAGTCCCAGCTACTCGGGAGGCTGAGGCAGGAGAATCACTTGAACCCAGGAGGCGGAGGTTGCAGTGAGCTGAGATCAAGCCACTGCACTCCAGCCTGGTGACAGAGCAACACTCTGTCTCACACACACACACACAAAAGGATGATTAATATTATGAATCGCAAATAATCAATGTGAAACTGCTTTGTAAATTGAAAAACATATAAAATACGGCATTATTATGATAAAACAAAGACTGAAATAATCTGGCCCCAACATATCTTTGCAGGGTTATCTCCCCTTAACATCTCTGAATCTCCATAAATCTTTACATCTATTCATACAGAATTGTTTGTATCATGTAGCTTCATGTACTTGTGGCTCTGAGTGTGTCATTTCTTTTTCTTGGAATGAGCTTCTCTCACCTTATTTAATTTCTACTCATTCTTCCAGATTCAGTTTAAATCCACCAAACCTCCCCTGACTATCTCCCCAACCACTTCCCTATGAAATAAAGTAATCCTTCCTCTATGTTACTTCAGTACTTTATGTGTGTCTATGTGTATATGTTATTTTTTTAAACAATACTTGTCAATTTACATTATAACTTTGTAGGGATGCCTCCTTCACATTAGAGTTGAACTACAGCTGATTTACCTTTGTATCTCTGGTCTTTAGTACATAATTTGGGCTAGGTGCTGTAACCATTTCAAGCATGAAAATGTACTATATACTATTTATACTCTCAAAAAACTGATATAGAGAAAGAGAAAGTAACAATGTTAAGGCAGTATGATCAAAATAACATAAGGTTTCAGAAAAAAGAGAACATGTTTGGCTGAGGGGCAAACAGAATGCATCATACCATCATGGATTTCAAGTTGGGCCTGAAGAATGAGTAGGATTTGGAATGGGTAGAGATCGAAGTTGGTGGTTAGGTAGGTCAGTGCAGGAGAGACAAGGAGGTAGGAACAGTACAAAAACATAGAGGCAAGAAAGTATATGGGGAAATATAACCTAGTTTTCCTGAACATAGGGCAAAAACAGTGATAGACAAGGCAAGAAAAATAAATTTGAGGAGATACTTTAAAGGCCCTGTTCAACAGGGAGAGGTGCTTTAATTTTATTCTAAAGACAGCAGGACCACTGCTGGGCTTTGTTTTTATGCATGTCTTTTTTTTTTTTTTTTTTTTAAGTCTAGGGGAATCATCAATTAGAGGTGTATTTGAGAAAGATTAATCAGGCAATGGTGCATAAAATAGACTGGCATAGAAGGATGGCAATGGACTAGTTAGGAGGCTCTTGTAAGAGTCCAAGGAAACTGTTCTGAGATACAAAACTAAGACGGTGGCAATGGGAATAGAAAGAGAAAACTGTAATATATTAGAATTAGAGGCACCAATTCTTGGTAACATAATAGATGCAGAGGGGGGAAAAAAAACTCAGAAATTTTAAACTTAGGCAACTAGTAGAACTGTGATGCTCATAATAGAAATAGAAAAACTAAAAGGAACTATAAGAAGGGAGGGAGAGAAAGTCTGTGCTAAGACATACTGGGTTTGAGAAGCTGGCAGGAATCTGAGTAGATGTTAGTAGGTAGTTGAGAAATAAAATGGATACTAGGATGTGAGGTCAGACTATGACTAGAGAGCTGATGAGTTATAGGAATCCATGAAAGCATTTGAAGAGGTACCCTAGAGAAAAAGGAGGGACACTGACTAAAACATGTAAAACATCTATCTATGTGTACATAAGAGGAAAAGAGGGCACAGAAAGACGGAGAGAATTAGAACACTGAAGTATCCAGAAAATCAAAGTAGAAGAGGCTTTCAAGAAAAAGGAGTATCAATTGCAGCCAATGTTAGAGGTTAATGAGTCTGAAAATTTTAAAAGGGCAATGAAACTTGGTGAGACATTGATGTATTTTAAGCCACATTAAATAGTCTGTTGCCTTAAAAAACAAAACAAAACTTGGTGACATATCATTAGGGACAAGGGTAGAAACCAATGGGTAGAACTCAAGCCCAGGCAATTTTTTTTTTCACAAATTTCTTGAGAAATCAAGTTAAGCCATCAAAATTAATGGGGGTAGGTTAATGCGGATGTCCAACGGACCCAGGGACGAGCTTGAAGCTCCCAGTAGAGAACCAATTAGAAGAACCCAGTAGAGAGACAATTTCACTTTCAAAAAGAAAAATGACTGCAATGAATTGAATCAATGAGGTCACACACTGAATCAAGGAAAATTCTAGTCCAATATGATATTCAAAACATAGAAGGATATAAAACTCATTTGTTACCATTTAAGGCAGCTTTTGAAATAACTCCTAAAAAGTAGTAATTAAAGGAAAAGAATAAATTATTTTGTATTTCCAGTGGGAAATGAATTTTAGAGTAACAAAATATTCTCAGTCAATAACGGAAAGCTCTACTATATATGTGTGTGTGTGTGTGTGTGTGTGAGTGTGTGTGTGTGTGTATATATATATATATAGTAAAACCAGCCAGGCTGGAATGCAGTGGTGCAATCACAGCTCACCACAGCCTTGACCTCCCAGGCTCAAGTGATCCTCCCACCTCAGCCTCCTGAGTAGCTGGAACTACAGGCATGGTGGCTGTAGTTTTAAAAAAAAAAATTTTTTTTTTTTAATTTTTGTAGAGACAGGGTCTCCCTGTGTTACCCATGTTGGTCTCAAACTCCTAGGCTCAAGTCATCCTCCCACTGGGATTACAGGTTTGAGCCACCATGCCTGGCCTAGTTCTACTTTATAAAATATCATTTAATAATGCCCCTAAAAGGTAGAATTATAAAAAAAATCACTTTGCAAATCATAATGAATGATTCTGGCAAGGATCATCAACTGTTATTAAAGCTCTTAGGTAAATGTCTGATGGGGAACCAGATAGTCATGCTGCAGCCAACTGTATTTTTCAAAGATAGCCACAACAGTTATCGCTCATCTCACATGCTCTTCTGCAATGTGACCTTGCCACTCCCTCAATAAGAGGAAGAGTTTAATTCTTCTGAGCCAGCTTTAGTGACTTGTATGTAAGAAATAGAATGCAGAAGTGTTGCAGGTGATTTCCAAGGCTAGGTCAGAAAAGGCCATACCCTTTCTGCCTAAGCTGTCTTGAAATTCTTATATTCTGTCCTCTTTCTGGAAACCCAGCAGTCATCCAGCGAGAAGACTAAGTTACACGTAGGTGCTTCAGTTGACCATTCTAGCCAAATTCAGCCTTCAGTCATTCTGGCGCAGGTCCCAGACATGTGAATGAAGAAGGCTTTAGATGACCTCAGACTCTCACCATTTTGAGCCATCCCCAACTGTTAAAGTCTTCCTAGCTGATGTCTCAGACAATGTGGAACAGAGACAAAGCATGCCCACTGTGCCCTGTCTGAACTCCTGACCTACAGAATTTGTAGAGCATAATAGCAAGACATTTTTTTTTACGTCACTAAGTTTGGGGTGGCCTCTTACACAGCAATAATAACTGGAACATATGCTTAAGTAACACCACACAGACTACTTTTAGTTGCAAGGGGAAAACCTTATTTGTAAAAAGAGAGATAAGAACTAGATCAGAGATTAGGGACCACGAATCTAGCATCATTAATGTTGGGTCAATCATATGCTATATGTTTTTTGATATGAAGCACATGAACTGCACACCACCTATAATATTCTACCAAAAATATTTAAAGTGAATCCACTCAACCTTTAGATATAATTTCATGTTTATCATAAGCACAGGGGATAGAGAAGCATGATAAATAACACAGCAAGAAAACAACTAAACAGATCCAGAAGGTAGGCTATCCCAGACAACTGACCTGGTCATTTTAATAAGTCAGAGTTAAGAAAACATATGCATAGAAAGAGATTTGGAAGGGTATATGCAAAGTTGTCATGGTGAAGATTTCTGGGTATCAAAATTTGATATTTTTATTTTCTTTTGACTTTATTTTCTAATTTTCTATAATACACATGTACTACTCTTATAATAAACATTATTTTAAAAAACAATCTTGACTAGTCATGGTGGCACACACCTATAATCCCTGCTACTCAGAAGGACTGCTTGAGTCCAGGAGTTCAAGACCAGCCTGAGCAACTGGGCTACATAGCAAGACCCTGCCTCAAAAAAGCAAAGCAATGTGATGGTATGCTTCCTGAAGTGTATATTGTGGTAGGGGCAAAAGAAGAGAGGTCTAACATTCAAGTGAAATTTTACTAGTATCTGGAGACACAAGCTCATTCATAGGTGAGGAACAGTATGCAGTAGGCATAGTGAGATTGAAGATGCAAGAAAAACATAAAAAAATCCTGTTTACTATCAGTATTTCTTTTTTTCTTTTTTAAATTTGAGACAGGATCTCACTCTGTTACCTGGGCTGGAGTGCAATGGTGCAATCATAGCTCACTGCAACCTTGACCTCCCCAGGCTCAGGTGATTCTCCTACCTCAGCCCTGCCTCCACCCTGAGTAGCTGGGACCACAGGTGTGTGCCACCATGCCTGGCTAATTTTTGTAATTTTGGAGAGATGGGGTTTCGTCATGTTACCCAGGCTGGTCTCAAACTCATGGGCTCAAGTGATCCACACACCTTGGCCTCCCAAAGTGTAGGGATTACAGGCATGAGCCACCACACTTGGCCCACTATCAGTGTTTCTAAACTTGAAAAATATACTAGGAATAAAAGAAATTACAGGATTGATAATGGTGAGTTTGATGATGGCTGCTGCTATCTCCTGAGCATTTATGTGCTACGTGCTTTATGTGCGTAATATTTAATTTTCACATCTTTATTTTTACCAGTAGGAATACTTAAGTTTAGAGTCACAACATTCCACAGCTAGACCTGATGTCAGAGCCAGGTGTTCAGCTCAGGTCTGTTTCACTCCAGAGCCCTTGCTCTTAACCACTAAACTATATGATTCCCAAAGTATCAAATTATATGATCAAATGAAGAAAATGGAACTTTTACTAAACTTTCATCTTCCAAACTTATGAAAAGTTAAGAGTACTAACAAAAACCATTATTTAATATGACTCAGGCAACTAAGTTAAAGTGTATTTCACTGAGTGAATAATAACTTCTTACATAGCTGGAATTTGGTGATTCAAACTAAAATGAAGGGTCATTTTTACTGAGTTAAAATGAAATAAATGATTCTAGTTTTCTGAATATGAAACGTCAACCTAATTTTTTTCTCACAAGCTATCACCTCCTCTACCCCCCATAATATTCCCATCTGCAAATTTTTCCGAGAGCTTACCAAGAGTACAATTTAAAGTAGGCAATCCTTAATAAAACCAATTCTAAATACTAATTAGGAACACTTTATCAATTTCCATGTAAATTGTTTGTTTGTACTTATTTACTCATCATTGTTCTCTATACAATAGAAAAAAATGCAAATGAACAAATCAGAATGTAGCCCTAATGGGACTTTTTGTTTATAACCATTAGCCCAGAGGTGTGCTGTAATTCAATTCTCAAGTAGCAAGATTTAGCCTCATTAACAGACTGCAAGGGCAGGTTACAACTCATAAAACCCTACAGTAAACAAAGTTTATGGACACAGCACAAAATCTTGAGCCTGATTGACAGAATTCTAGTTCCCTATCAGATTGCCTTAATTTACTTTTCTACTAATGTCCTAACACCACAGAGACAATTTTGCTTGGGCCTGAAGCTCTCCAGTGGGATGGCATATCTGTGTTGTTTGTTTTCTCACCCTTTAACTTCCCTTAAGACAAAAAACCAACTGAGAAAATAAAAGTTAATTGTTAAGGTCATGAAGGAAAAGCTTATAATTACAGTAATTGATTATGCCACCAATTTTAGCTTGATAGCAGTAATTTTCAGTTTATTAGTCTCCAGGTTCATCATAAGTAAAACTAGTTCATTTTAATTTTTATATGTAGGCTCCATTAAAAGATTTTTTTGCAATAATATTGAAAGAATAGATAGCAATAAAATCTATGCTTTTTTTTTTTTTTTTTTTTTTTACTCAAAATAGCCATACTGTTTATGTCTAAGGATAAAATGACTAGAGAGTAGGGACAATGATTATCTTATTTCTGTATAGCGTTCAGCACAAACTGCTCAAATACGTTCATAATATTTCTGACAATGAGTTTGCCTAAACCTAAGAAATGTGTTTTTGGTATCCGCTTTGACCATTCCTCTTTCAAAAAAAGGCAGTGACTCATAGCTGTAAGTAAATCATGTTTACCAGGTGTGCTGGGAAAAAAAATCTTTTCACCGGGTTGCAGAAGCAAGGCAACTTAGAAAACTGCTGTTACTTGAAAGATAAGTATACTTCAAAAATCCAATACATAGGAAACCCATATATCTTTCATTTACTTATGTAGTCTAGATAGACTTAAATAAATTGAAGTAGTTAGACTTCCTGTTTCTAACAATGGGTCTGATGACATTCACCTTTTCCTATATGGTATTATTTAGAGTTAGATTGAGTTATAAAGGATAATCTTGCTTTTGTAAGATAGATGTGTATTCTTTGGAGGGTTTGATAGAAGCCGTAGTTTTGGGAGGTCTCCCTCCCTATGACTATCTTTTTACAATTTGTAACAAATTTTTGAGTAAATACTAGTTCTGTGCCCTGTGTGCTTGCACATGTGTATGTGTTGTCTCATTTACTCCTTACAACTCTGAGATAGCTGCTATCATTCCAATTTGATAAAAACTGAATCTCACTTAAATATACCGCCCAAGGTCATATATCTTGTAAACGGCATAGTAAGAATTAAAATCAGTGTCTGTTTGATATCAAAGCACTGGCCCTATCTATTACATAACTGCTATTCAGAGTATTTTCTGAGGCCCTACAGTGATTATGATTTTTTAAAGTCCCAGTTCTTTATGTATACTTGGGCTATACAAATCAGTTTAAATTTCCCTTTGTGCCAGTGAATACAGAGAGATGATGAGCAACTAATTTGTTTACATTCACTTAAAACTTACGTTCCCAACCTTAAATTATAAGCCTTTAGAAAAGTGATAAATGTATTTAAGCTTTGCTTTTCTCTTTGCTAACATCTTCAGGATAAGGCAAAAGTCATGTTACGGTGCAAAAAGAGCCCTGTTTCAATCCAATGGATTTGAAATATTCAAATATAGATGGATCAGAACTAACCGCTTTGGACATAAACTTAAATAATATTTAGCCCTTTCACAGCATGTCTTCAAGTTACTATTTTCCTTATCATTCTGAAATGGTCTACAATCTGCCATAGATAGATGCACTAGTAAAACTTGACAATTTAAGGACAAACTCTTCAAGAATAAATAATGTAATTCCTTGTTTCCTTCCCATAAAAATGTATTGGTATGCAATTTTTATATTTCACAGTTCACCGACATCTAGGCAAGCTTTCTTCCACTGCTTCAATGGTGCTACTTTTAATTTTATCCTCCTTAGTCGTAGTAATTAAAGTGATCAGCAGTGGCATCCCAGCGGCTTTGACACAGCTACAACCCCCTAGCAGACTTTTGCTTTTGAGGGGAAGGGGAAGAAAAAGGCTGGAGTTTCATTTCACAGAGAACAAGAAAATCAAGCTTCTCCAATCCCCAACTTTATTCAATTGTTCTTTCAGCAGCCTTTGGATCTTAAGAATCAAATAAAAATGGCTGCCATGGGGGGTCCTTTTTATACTTGCCGCAAATGTCACCAACTGACATTACTTTAGCCAAAAAATGATGCCATGGATTTGTGAAGGTGAATTAGAACATGAAAAACTGTCAGTGTAGCTGCTGAGATCATTAAGAAACATGTCTACACACATTTTCATGAAATAAGCTTTAACAAAACTTTAAAAACGTATTATTTCAAATAATGTAGTTTGTATCCATACTCTTTGTAAAATTGTGTTTATAACATAAAAAAGCACTCTATTTATACCAAAAAAACCCCACATTTCATCTTTTACCTCCCTCAAGAACATCCTGTGATTATTTGTTTTGTCTTCGGTGTTTCACACAGTCTTAGTAATTGAACTTTAATTAATTGAGCTAAATAAATTTTAACCTAAATTTTTTTAAAAAAGTTTTACTTAGAGCTGCTAATATTTAACAGTGTTCTGTTCTCAAAATGGTCCATGAAATTCCTCAATTTTGTAGTAAACTAAAAGAACTTGACTGTCGCCCTTTCATCATTAGACAGGGAGCAAGACTCTGTTATTAGGCATTCAGAATGGACTGAAAAAAAAAAAAAAAAAAGAATTCTGTGCTTGTCCAGAGGCAAGGATTACCAAAGTGTGCCTACTCACTTACTATGAAAGATAGAATTAAATAAAAAATAAAATTACAAGATTTTAGAAGGTTTAGGTAGACTAGATATTTTACTGCCAGCTTGATCAGCTCCTGACTGAATAAATAGGATTTAGGGTGAAACATTAAAACTGTTTAGCAGATCTTTTCAACCCATTTCAAACTTTTCTTATGCTGGTTTGTAATATAAGCAGACATGCTTATAAATGGCCACACCTGCTCATTTCTCTGGGGATGGCCTGATCTCTGCTTCTCTAACAAAGAAAGAAAGAAAAAAAAATCAGCCTTTCTTGTTGCAAAACAGAGTGGAAAGTCAAAATCTTTCTCAAGTTTGCCCCATCTGGTCAGATTAAATCTTTGATCAACCCTGGGGATTACATTTATTTTTGTAGTAACTACTAAATTTTGGATTTGTTTAAGATACATAGGAAAAATAGTAAACAGAATATGAAGTTAAATTTGAGATAGTTTTTAATATATGAGTAGAAAATATAAAAGGACTAATTCAGAAAAAATAGACACATTTTAAGAATTTAGATTTCATCTAATGTATTTAATTCATGAAAATGAATATATCATACTCTAGTTTTTAAAATATATCTTTGTTTCAAGATACAGCACGTATTCTTTTTAATTGTAGCATTTGTTTTGCAGTGTTATACCATGCTACACAAATAAAGAATCCTAAACATAAAAGAATACATGAGATCAAGTTAATGTTGCTAAATGAGCCTTTCCTTTAAGTATCTGGAAGCATTCTGGGATAGAAAGTTTTATATTCTAAATAAATAATCATTTTCTTTCATTCATTTACTTAATACATATGAATTCCTAGTAGGTACTATATTTCTCCAAAAATAATTATTTTAGGATTATAAAAGCGATTATTTTGTGTGTCTGAAAACTTCAATTTGCATTAGTAGAACAGAAATAGTTTGAGCCTCCAAAAAAAGGACCCTTTGATAATTTAATTCCTCTTTTCTTTGTGAAATTGATAACTTCTTAGTTTAAAAAAATTATAAGAAAAAAAGAAGAATGGCTGACTAAGTAAGTATCACCTTGTGTTACATCCAAGGCCTCTTGCTGGTTGTCTGGCTGCTCTTTTGTAGGCAAAAAGGAGCTGAACGCTCTCTGGCTCCTTAGATCTGGCCCAACAAATGCACTGCCAGTCATGCACATGGATCTAGCTTAAAACCCAGTGTGAGCCTAAAAGAAGCCAGTCAGACTGGCACCTACTCATGCAGAAGGAGATAGATTTGTCATGACAGGCTGATTATTCAATGTAAAGAAACAGTTTAGCTTTTCTAATCTGGTACAAATACATCTTTCTCAGCAAAAAAGTAGAAGGTCTAACAGTTCAAGTATTTAAAGTAAAGAAACCAACAACAAAAAAATGTAACGTCAAAGTAAACCATAGGTATTTGTGTTAAAGTGTTCTGCAAAACTGTCCTGCAGTTCCATTCAGATAAATAAGACTTAACCCTTCAGACGTATGACATCTATGTATCATATTTTAAAAAATTAC